>NC_044301.2:6764421-6786921 GCF_004027225.2 Strigops habroptila
AACAGCCTTGTAACCTTCCATTCCAACATTCCAGTCATAGGAGCCATCCCACCATGTTTCTGTGATACCAATGACATCATATTCCCGTAGCCTTGCACACATCTCTAATTCCTCTTGCTTGTTCCCCATACTACGGGCGTTTGTATAGAGGCACCTTAGCCGAGCTCCAAATGAAGCCGACTCAATGGCTGGGGCAGCTGGAACATCTCTACATCGCTCCAAGCACTTATTACAGGGTGCTGGCAACTGACCAGGAATGTTGGGATGGATCAATGCTCCCCTCCCCCAACACATCTAGTTTAAAGCTTTCCTGACCAGCCTGGCAAGCCTCCTACCAAAACAGCTCTTCCCCTTCTTTGTCAGACCAGCTCCACCAGCCTCCAGTAGATCTGGCCTCCCAAATGGAGCCCCATGTTCTAAATAGCCAAACCCTGACTATGGCACCAGCTTTCTAACCATTTATTAACCTGCCAGACACGCCTAGCTTTTTTAAGGTCCTCCCCTTTGCCCTGGAGAATCGATGAAAAAACTATCTGAGCTCCAGAGCCCCTAACCACCTCTCCCAGGGCTCTGTAGTCCTTCTTAATGTCCTCCAGGCAACTGCTGTCTATATCTCTAGCACCCACATGGACCACTACAAGGGGGTAATAGTCAGCAGGACTTACTAGAGCAGGCAGCCTCTCAGCAACATCCCTGATCCGAGCCCCCGGCAGGCAACACACCTCCCTCGAGACTGGATCAGGCCGGCAGATGGGTGCCTCTGTGCCTTTCAAAGTAGAGTCCCCTACTACTATGACCCTCCGCTTCTTCCTGGAGGCACCAGTAGCGATCCTCTTTACTGGTGCATCAGCAGGGTGCTCATTAGGTGTGGTGGGTGCTTTCTCATTAGCCTCCTGCAGAACCACGAAGCGGTTCTGGGTGGGGACATCAGATTTAGGAGGAAGCCCCTTGTCGTTAATTGTCCTCTTCCTTTTTTTGTTCGTTTTTCTCGTGACTAATTCCCAGCTTCCTGGGTTGCTGCCCTCCTTCTTTCCTATACGAGCAATGCTGGACGTTTGCAGCCCCTGCGCAGTTTGAGCCTGGAGCAAGCAGCCCAGCTTCCTCTCAGCTTCCCTGGCATCTTTTAGCTCTCCAACAGCCTCCCGCAGCTCAGCCACCTGCTGCAGGAGGACCTCCACCAGAGCGCACCGAGTGCAGCCCTGTCCATCGTGCACCCCCGCCTCACGAGACCAGTCGAGGCACTTTCTACACTCCGAGGTCTGCGCCGCAGCCTCCCCTCTCATCGGCTCTGTCTGGGTGCCTACGCTGGCCACCGCCGGGGCAGAGCTCCCACAGCGGGCCCTGCTCCTAAGGCGAGTGCTCACCATCCCGCTCGCTGCCCGCTCGCCCTGCCTGCGCGAACTGCCGTGCCACGCCCTGACTGCCCGCCCTGTTCGCCGCGCTCCTGGTCGCTCGCGCTCCCTGGGATGGGTTTTACCCACTGAGGGCTGGTGCCGTCACTCCTGGCGCCGCCCCCTGTGAGTCAGCTGCTCGCGTCAGCTGAGCTGCCGGCTCCTGGGCAAGTCCTGTCGAGGACTTGAGGCTCCCTCGGTCTCTCTTGCCGCTCCGAACTGAGGCTCCGGGACGCTGTGCTTCCCCCCGCTCCGGTGTTAAAGGCGTCCTCTCTGGAGATACTCACCTCGGCAATTCAATTTTGTTTTTCAGTGTGCCCTAGCGGATTTTACGGGACAGATAAGTATTCACTTCCCAGGACGCAAAATTATACAATCCCTACACTCTCTTCCCCTTTTACCTACTGCACAATTAGCTATCACACCAATAGCTGAAGCACAGTATTCACTGATGGGTCTGGCAAAACAGGTCGCGCAGTAATAGTTTGGAGAGACAGTGAAGAAAACTGGAAAAGTGATATACGTACTGTTACAGGATCACCTCAGATAGTAGAACTCTCTGCTGTAGTCCGTGTTTTCAAATTATGGACTACTCCAATAAATATTATCACAGATTCTGCCTACGTGGCAGGTCTTGTTTCTAGGCTAGAACATGACTTTTTGAAGGAAGTTTCCAACAGAATCTTATTCGCCCTTCTCTGGGAGCTCAAGTGGCTCCTGGATCGATGGACGCACCCATATTTCATACAACACGTACGCTCACATACCGCCCTACCCGGACCCATGAGTGAAGGAAATACACAGGCTGGCAGGCTTGCAGGTATTACGGTCTTACCTGACCGTTTTGCACAAGCTTGTTTATCCCATGAATTTTATCATCAAAATGCAAAAGCTCTGCAACGTACTTTTCAGCTGACTCAGGACCAGGCGAGACAAATCATACAATCGTGTCCCGATTGGCAACAAGTTTTGCCTGCACCGACAATCGGAACTAATCCTCGAGGACTTTCATCACTTGAAATTTGGCAAACAGATGTTACTCATGTACCAGAATTTGGCAAATACAAATATGTCCATGTTTCTATTGACACCTTTTCATCTTGTATTTATGCATCGGTACACCCAGGCGAAAAGGCCAAAGATGTCTGTCGACATTTTATTGCAGCCTTTTCCTCCCTGGGAGTCCCAAAAACCATAAAAACTGATAATGGCCCAGGCTATATAGCGCACGAAACATAGACATTTTTTCCACAATGGGGAATTCAACATACCATAGGTATTCCACATTCTCCCACAGGTCAAGCCATTATTGAACGTACACATAGCACTCTTAAAATCATGTTGCAGAAACAAAAAAGGGGGAGTTTAGGGTTAACCCCACAAGAACGTATAGCTAAAGCCTGTTATGTTTTGAGTTTTTTAAATCGCTGGATGGAGGATGGACCTCCTATACAGAGCCATTTCGGGGGTTCTAAGGATCTTAGACAGGAAAAAGCTCATGTAAAAGTACGAAACCTTGAAACCCATGAATGGGAAGGCTCACTCCCCTTAATAACCTGGGGACGAGGCTATGCTTGTGTTTCCACAGATAAAGGACCTCGTTGGGTTCCTGCATGATGGGTCCGTCCAGCCTTGTCCTCTGCCTCCTCATCGCAGAAGGATTGACCAGGCCATGGATCCCCAACCAGCCGAAAGAAAACGTCTGGGTGACATTGGCTAACGTGACTGGACAGGACACTCTGTGTCTGTCTGTTGCAACGCCTATGAACCCATTTAGCACGTGTCTGGTGGGATTGCCATTGGACAATTGGACACGTCTCGTTGATACACCCCTCATTGATGTATTCATGAAAAAGGGAAAACCTGTGGACACATGGGACGGCTGGATGCCAAGCTGGCCATTTTAGTCTCTCTAGAACCCTAAGAAATTGATTTGTTAGGTTCTGTTAGAATGGATGAATGTTTGTATTTTAATTATACAGGTCAGAAACAATCATTAATTCAAATTGTTAACTCTTCTTTGTCTGTCTATCAAAATGCTTCTATATGGTGTAATCATACGTCTGTTAACATTTCTCACTCCTCTAATAGTCCTATATCGCTTCCCCGAGGTGTCTTTCTAATCTGCGGAGATCGAGCATGGCCTGGCATCCCTTCTCACCTATGAGGAGGCCCTTGTAGTTTAGGCAGATTGACAATGTTAACCCCAAATATTCCTATGATACTGAATTATACTAGATTCCACCATCTCCGCAGATTAAAAAGATCTGCTCATGCTTTTACTCCCGACTGCAAAGACACGGCTACATTCTGGAGTCCTGCAGAGATAATCTCAGCATCCTTTTTTGCACCAGGAGTAGCCGCTGCACAAGCTCTTGCAACTCTAAACAAATTAGGATGTTGGCTTGCAAAGGAAACAAATGCCACATCTAATGCTCTTTCCAGTCTCCTCCTTGATACAGATTCCGTAAGACATGCAACCTCACAAAATCGGGCTGCGATAGATTTTCTTCTCCTTGCCCATGGTCATGGGTGTGAGGACTTTGAAGGTCTACGTTGCATGAACCTTTCAGACCACTCTGAATGGGTTCACAAAAGTATACAAACTCTTAAAGAACTCACAGGAAAACTCCAGGTTGAGGATGACTGGAACCCTTTTTCAGGTTTATTTGCTGGAATAAGAGCATGGGTAAAAAAATTGATTGTACTAGGAGCTCTTGTTTGGTTAGTTTATTAGCCTATTAATTTGTATTCCTTCTTTAATGAAACTTATGCAATCTCTTATTGATCAAGCCCTCAAACAGGTATTAATAGTAGATGTACAAAACAAAAAAAGGGGGGAGATGTGGGAGGTGAAGGCGACAGGATCTGCATCATGAGCTTGAGCAACACTCTGAATACAAGCTATGAGGCCCTGATACCAAATAAGCCTTGGGAAACAGATAAGCCAGGATGTTGAAAATAGGGAGTGTAACAAGGAATTTTAATTGAAGGCCAAATGTGAAGCAAGGAGGCTGAACTGTTGCCGCGTGAACAGCGTGTGATCAGCATTGTGATTGGATTATTGTACGTGTGTTTAACCTATGGGATTTTCACAGAATCCAATGAGATTAAGCGTGGCATGCCCGGGCATGTTAGGAAAGTACCGAATGAGGGTATAAAAGGGGTTTGATTGTAATAAAGTTTGTCTCAGTATCCTCACCGACCTGAGTCCATGCCTTTTGATACGCCACATTGCACTTGTTCAGTGGTGAAGTTCCAAAGCACTGGAGGGGTCCACTGGCCTAGATACTTGCCCATACTACCCCACACACCCTGCCACTCATGACTGTCCAGCCTCGGGGAAAATCTCTTGGTGGTCCTCCTATATCGTCGTCTAACCCCAGACCAGATTTGAACCCGATACTGCTTAACTTTCGAGATCAGATGAAATAGAGTGTTCCCAGGGTGCGATGGTCATGGGTAAATGTGGGGTCGTATTTAGAGGACAGTGGACATATGATGAACCAGCCATATGAGGGCCTCTTCTAAGCACGCAGCCGCATACCAAGAAGAAGATAAGAGGAAGTGAACCAGCCATCAGGGAGCCTCTTCTAAACACGTAGCAGCATACCAAGAAGAAGATAAGAGGAAGAAAACATCTGCAGTCGGATACATGGGAGGAACACCAGGAATTAGATGAACCAATAAGGACACTTACCGAGCCGCGTGATTGCCTTGTGCAAGAGGGCTTTTACCAATCAAAAGGCGTGTGACCGCATGTAGAGATAGAAAACTCTGTATATAAAGGGATCGTGGGAACAATAAAGTGGCTTCTGCTTGATTCACATTGAATTGTGTAGAGTCCGTTGTCATCTCTCCTCAGGTAAAACACACTCTGTATGTGTGCCAACATGCTGATCCCCAGCACAATCAGCAGGCAGGTCTCAAGGGTATTCAAAGGCCAGCCAAAACCTTCAGAACTCTCAAATGCTGCTGTAAAAAGCCTGGTGGGGGAGCGGGGGGTGTAAGGGAATGCCTCCTTCATAAGTTGACCCCCTGAGGAGAAAAAAAAAAGATATGCAATTGCGAAAAAATTTCATTATATACCTCCCAAAGTATAGAGGTGATGGCCATGCCGGGAGCACAAGCCAGACCAGTTTCATGATCAATGAGTCTATTGTATTACAAGCCATTAACATGAAGTACAGCGAAACAAGAACCTTCGTGCCCCACGTTAGCTGCCAAAAAGAACTGTTGTGGTTTAAGCCCAGCCAGTAACTCAGAACCACACAGCCGCTCGCTCACTCCCCCCCTTCTTCCTCCCTCCCCCGCTCCCAGAGGGATGGGGAAGAGAATCGGAAGAATGTAACTCCCACGGGTTGAGATAAGAGCAGTCCCACAACTAAGGTATAATACAAAACCACTACTGCTACCACCAATAATAATAATGATAAGGGAAATAACAAGGGGAGAGGATACAATTGCTCACCACCCACCAACCAATACCCAGCCCGACCCGAGCAGTGATCTCAGCCTTCCGGGTAACTCCCCCCAGTTTATATACTGGGCATGATGTGCCATGGTATGGAATATCCCTTTGGCTAGTTTGGGTCAGGTGTCCTGTCTCTGCTTCCTCCTGGCTTCCCCTCCTCTTTGGCAGAGCATGAGACTGAGAAAGTCCTTGGTCAGAGTAAACATTAGTTAGCAACAACTAAAACCATCAGTGTTATCAGCGTTGTTCCCAGGCTGAAAGTTAAAAAACACAGCACTGCACCAGCTACTAAGAAGGAGAAAAATGACTGCTATAGCTGAACCCAGGACAGAAAGAAACAATTAAAACTAGATAATGGTTATGAACAGCTCTAACCTGCTGAGAGCCTGAAGGCTTTGCTTCACTCAGGACTCCGCTTCTTGTGACTGCAGGTCAGCCCTACACAAACAAAGCCTTAACAGAAATGTTACTGAGGAAATAATAGCCATTTCCAGTGATAATACACAATTTTAGCATCTACACTTGGCTGATTTAGGTGGTCAGCTAACTTGTCAAACAGCCTGCCTTAGTTAGGTGAGCCTTTAATGGGTAACTGGCAGACTCTGGCAGCATTATTTCTGGTTTAGATTTGATTTGTCATTGGGTATCCATTACCTGCCATTCATCTTTGATCTCTTTGGACAAGCCTGATCAAAAGATGTCATTTGACCTACTCCACTTGGCAAAAACTTGTATGACTCTCATAAAGTGGGTACCCCACCTATAAATAAAATGATATTATTATTTTTCCCTCCTATCATGTAGAAGAGACAATTATGCTAATGCAGTGCCTGTTACTTGGAGGCCAGCAAATTGCTAGCTCTCATGCAACTGTTTAGCTTTCTTATTTGTTTTTTGACTGTTTTCCTCCATTTCAAGTTGAAAATAAAACAGAATTGAAATCACTAATGCTCTGCCTCACACTCTGACAGTCTCAGGGTTTCCTTTTATGGGACTGATGTGCAGATGTGACCATCAGACTGTTTGTTTGTCAATGGTGGGTGGTGGTTAAGTGCTGTGTTGGCAACATATCCCAACAATGGAATCAGGTTTATACTTCATTTCCACCTCTGCACACAAGCTCCTATCTGAATGCAGCGCTGGTAGACATTATAACTAACAGATAAAAATCATGGAGAGAGTTTATTGTACCTTTAATAAAGCAACAACAGAGGAAATGTATGAGCCCTTTCTCTACTGCCAGGGGGCTTACGCATGAGGGGGGGTTCTGGAAAGGACGAGCAACAAGCCATGTTGGGATGTTGATTGTCTTTTGGTATTTTTCCAAGCAGCACATATACCCTATTCCAATGCATTCACATCTCTAGCAAAGTATGTGCGTGTATGGACATACGGGGAGCAGAGCACACACCAACTGCTTGGTCTGGTACCTCTGTGCCCATGTGGGTCTGCATACCCAAACACTAACAAGCTCTGTTTGGCCACTGGCCTGAACCTCTTTACAACCATTTTGGCTAAAACTCCACTTCCCAAATGCAGTCTTCCACCAGCCAGTATTCATGATGTTTTCCTCCATCTTCACCACGGAGAGGTATGCGGCAATACTCAAAGCACTGTGCTGGAGGACAAAAGCTCCAGCAAAGGCCACCACTGGCACTCATGCTGCACAAGTCCCGCAACTCTGTCTCCACAACACACTCTCACAACGGTACAGAAACACTCACAAAATTAATCATCCATTTCACATTGCAAAATGTGTGTCAGTTGGTCCATAAAGTCACTACAAGCATCCACTATAGGGAGACTCTGCAAAACCAACATGGCTAGTGAACAAAATCACACGTGCTATCAACCTCCTTGAGTACGAGAAGAGTCACCTATGAGAGACAATACAAAAATCTATGTACCTTCATTTGGTACTTGTTCTACTTGTTCTTACACAGACTAGATGTGCTGCTGCCGGTAAAGAGATCTCTGTTTACAGACAGAGATGCTGAGAGAGAACTAAAACTGTTAAGGGCTTGTAAATACCGAACAGTTAGTCCTCATTAATTATTTGTAATTAATTATTCATGATTAATTTGTGCCAGAACAGGAATGTTTTATTCTGAATTAATTTAATTCATTTTAAAATCGCTACTTTAAATTGCCACCCTACCATAACATGATATAATCTCTCTCTGTAGACAAGCCCTAAAATATTAAAAAAGCATTTAAAACGAAGAGCAGGTTGTCTCATAGAAACACACACTGTCGCCGACTTTGCAATATACTTTGTCTCCTCATCAAAAAAGCAACCTGGACAAAATGGAGCCTTTCTGGTGGCCTAGAAAATTTTTGCAATAAGGAAAATGGGGAAAATATCCCATATCAAACTTGGGAGTGGAGACAGATCCCACTGATACTACAAAGAGAGCAACTGAGAACAACTAGGTTCTCCTCAGACATGGCTACACAGAGCAACTCAAGGGATCTGGATATCAGTAAGAAGCATCAACAAAGGAATAGTGGAAACAAAAATAAAGAATTGGAATCATAAGGCATTTTTTAAAGATGGAAAAGACTTAGATCTTTTTCTCATGGAATTCAGAATATGACAAAGAAAGCAGATGGTAGGACTTAATAAAATTCAAGGAAGCCTTTTCCTGTTGCAATAGTGCACATTATTCTTCTAATGTATGACAAAAGTGTGCATTCATGTAGTGGTTTGAGCCCAGCCGGTAACTCAGAACCACACAGCCACTCGCTCACTCCCCCCCCCCTCCCTTCTTCCTCCCCCCGCTCCCGGAGGGATGGGGAGGAGAATGGGAAGAATGTAACTCCCACGGGTTGAGATAAGAGCAGTCCCGCAACTAAGGTATAACACAAAACCACTACTGCTACCACCAATGATAATAACGATTAGTGAAATAACAAGGGGAGGGGATACAATTGCTCACCACCCGCTGACCGATACCCAGCCCGACCCGAGCAGTGATCTGGGCCTTCCGGGTAACTCCCCCCGGTTTATATACTGGGCATGACGTGCTGTGGTATGGAATACCCCTTTGGCTAGTTTGGGTCAGGTGTCCTGTCTCTGCTTCCTCCCGGCTTCCCCTCCTCCCTGGCAAAGCATGAGACTGAGAAAGTCCTTGGTTGGAATAAACATTACTTAGCAACAACTAAAAACATCGGTGTTATCAGCGTTGTTCCCAGGCTGAAAGTTAAAAAACACAGCACTGCACCAGCTACTAAGAAGGAGAAAAATGACTGCTATAGCTGAACCCAGGACAGTATCCACCCCTTATTCCATACCATTCACGTCATGCTCAGATCCCACATCTCTCAGCACACCATCACCCCTGTCCCATATATACACATATATATACACCCACACCCACACACAGAGAAAGATATCGTTCCCTAGTCCATGGACCAATCCCTGTAAAATTGCTGAACTCATCCAGTCCATGATGTCAGGCTCCATCTCTTGTAATAGTCTTTCAGGGCAGGAGGGACGGTACATAGTGTTGGGTTGTTGCCTGCTGATGATACCGCCAAACTCAACTGGTCACTGCTGAGCTCGTCTGGTTTCCTCAAAATTCATTCTTTGTTGAGGTGATGATCGGAAGGAAGTCAGGGTCAATGGCTGGTGCCATGAAGATATCTAGCTGGTGGGCTATAAAAGTGTTATAGAGCAGGCAACAGCATACAATTGAGTTCATTGGCTGTTTTCCCCCAAAATCAAATCCCCTTGAGGTACACATCGGACTTCCCCATCTTCCCGCATTACCCACCAAGTATATCCAGGTCCCTGAGCAAAAGCAACCCCACGAGTGGGTTTGCCTTTACCTGAAGCAGGAATAACCCAGACTGTCTTCCCCAACAAATTCTTTATGTGCACCACAGGAACTTTATCCCCCTCTACAGGACGTCAAAGTTCTGATTGGGCTGGGCCAGCCCTGTTGGCAGATCCCCTAGTGTTGACCAACCAGGTGGCTTTTGGTAAATGTGTATCCCAGTGTTTGAAAGTCCCACCACCCATTGCTCTCAGTGTAGTTTTTAACAGCCCATTGTACCGTTCGATTTTCCCAGAGGCTGGTGCATGGTAGGGGACGTGGTATACCCACTCAATGCCATGCTCTTTGGCCCAAGTGTCTATGAGGTTGTTCCGGAAATGAGTCCCATTGTCTGACTCAATTCTCTCTGGGGTGCCGTGTCGCCACAAGACTTGTTTCTCAAGGCCCAGGATAGTGTTCCGGGCAGTGGCATGGGACACAGCATATGTTTCCAGCCAGCCGGTGGTTGCTTCCACCATGGTAAGCACATAGCGCTTGCCCTGGCAGGTTGGTGGGAGTGTGATATAGTCAATCTGCCAGGCCTCCCCATATTTGTACTTCAGCCATCGTCCTCCATACCAGAGAGGCTTTAACCGCTTGGCTTGCTTAATTGCAGCACATGTTTCACATTCGTGAATAACCTGGGCAATAGTGTCCATCGTTAAGTCCACCCCTCGATCACGAGCCCATCTATATGTTGCATCTCTGCCTTGATGGCCTGAGGTGTCATGGGCCCACCGGGCTGAAAATAATTCACCCTTATGTTGCCAATCCAAGTCCATCTGAGCCACTTTAATCTTAGCAGCTTGATCCACTTGCTGGTTATTCTGGTGTTCCTCAGTGGCCCGACTCTTGGGTACATGAGCATCTACGTGGCGTACCTTCACCACCAGGTTCTGCACCCGGGCAGCGATATCTTGCCACAATGCAGCAGCCCAGATGGGTTTACTTCTGCGTTGCCAGTTGCTCTGCTTCCATTGCTGCAACCACCCCCACAGGGCATTTGCCACCATCCATGAGTCAGTATAGAGATAAAGTACTGGCCATTTTTCTCGTTCAGCAATGTCCAAGGCCAGCTGGATGGCTTTCACCTCTGCAAATTGACTCCATTCACCCTCTCCCTCAGCAGTTTCTGCACCTTGTTGCAGGGGACTCCACACAGCTGCTTTCCATCTCTGATGCTTTCCCACAATAGGGCAGGACCCATCAGTAAACAAGGCATATTGCTTTTCACTCTCTGACAGTTCATTATATGGTGGGGCCTCTTCAGCACGCGTCACCTCCTCTTCTAGTGACATCCCAAAATCTTTGCCCTCTGGCCAGTCCATGATGACTTCTAGAATTCCTGGACGACTGGGATTTCCTATTCGAGCTCCTTGTGTAATTAGTGTGGCCCACTTACTCCATGTAGCATCAGTTGCATGATGTGTAGAGGAGACCCTGCCTTTGAACATCCAGCCCAGCACAGGCAACCGGGGTGCCAGGAGGAGCTGCGCTTCAGTTCCAATCACTTCTGAGGCAGCTTGAACCCCTTCATAGGCTGCCAGTATCTCTTTTTCAGTGGGAGTGTAGCTGGCCTCGGATCCTTTATATCCCCGACTCCAAAAGCCAAGGGGTCGACCTCGAGTCGCCCCTGGAGCTTTCTGCCAGAGGCTCCAGGTAGGACCATTCTCCCCAGCTGCGGTATAGAGCACATTTTTCACATCTGGCCCGGCCCGGACTGGTCCAAGGGCTACTGCATGAACTATTTCTCGTTTAATTTGTTCAAAGGCTTGTTGTTGCTCAGGGACCCATTTGAAATCATTCTTCTTCCGGGTCACGTGGTAGAGAGGGCTTACAATCAGACTGTAATTTGGGATGTGCATTCTCCAGAACCCCACAACACCTAAGAAAGCTTGTGTTTCTTTCTTGTTAGTTGGTGGAGACATTGCTGTTATCTTGTTGATCACGTCTGTGGGGATCTGGCGGCGTCCATCTTGCCATTTTATTCCCAAAAATTGAATCTCCTGTGCAGGTCCCTTGACCTTATTCCGTTTTATGGCAAAACCGGCCTTCAGCAGGATTTGGATTATTTTCCTCCCTTTCTCAAAAACTTCTTCCGCTGTATCACCCCACACGATGATGTCATCAATGTATTGCAGGTGTTCTGGAGCTTGCCCCTGTTCCAGTGCAGTCTGGATCAATCCATGGCAGATGGTAGGGCTGTGTTTCCACCCCTGGGGCAGTCGGTTCCAAGTGTACTGGACACCCCTCCAAGTGAAAGCAAACTGTGGCCTGCATTCTGCTGCCAAAGGGATTGAGAAAAATGCATTGGCAATGTCAATTGTGGCATCCCACTTGGCTGCCTTTGACTCCAGTTCATACTGAAGTTCTAACATGTCCGGTACGGCAGCACTCAATGGTGGTGTGACTTCGTTCAGGCGACGATAGTCTACTGTTAATCTCCACTCTCCATTAGACTTTTGCACTGGCCATATGGGGCTATTAAAGGGTGAGCGGGTCCTGCTGATCACTCCTTGGCTCTCCAGTCTGCGGATCAGCTTATGGATGGGAATCAAGGAGTCTCGGTTGGTGCGATATTGCCGCCGGTGCACTGTTGTGGTCGCAATTGGCACTTGTTGTTCTTTGACCTTCAGCAACCCCACAACAGAAGGATCCTCTGAGAGACCGGGTAAGGTGGACAGCTGCTTCATTTCCTCTGTCTCCAAGGCAGCGATACCAGAAGCCCATCTATACCCTTTTGGGTCTTTGAAATACCCTCTCCTGAGATAGTCTATGCCAAGGATGCATGGAGCCCCTGGACCAGTTACAATGGGGTGCTTTTGCCACTTCCTCCCAGTCAGGCTGATTTCAGCCTCCAGCATAGTTAACGCTTGGGATCCTCCTGTCACTCCAGAAATAGAAATGGGTTTCACCCCTTGATACCTTGATGGCATCAGAGTACACTGTGCACCGGTATCTACTAGAGCCTTATACTTCTGTGGGACTGATGTGCCAGGCCACCTGATCCACACAGTCCAGTAAACCCGGTTGTCCCTCTCCTCCACCTGGCTGGAGGCAGGGCCCCTCTAATAGTGATCATGAGATTGTCCACTTAGGTCTTGTAGAAAGGGATTAGTATTCCTTATCACAGGAGCTGGAGTAAAATCAGCTCTTTCGCTCCATCTGGGAAACTGCTCGCCAGAGACTGGAGCAGCAGCTTTCCTGGGAGGATCATCCTTGACCATTGTTCTCCTCTTCAGTTCACGCACCCGTTGCTCCAGAGCTGAAGTAGGTTTTCCATCCCACTTTCTCATGTCTTCTCCATGATCCCGCAGGTAAAACCATAGGGTGGCCCGTGGCGTGTACCTCGTATATTTTCTTTCTCGAGCAGTAGGGCGCCTTCTGTTAATAGCTGAGACATGGGTTGGTACGCGTGGAGAGCTGGATAGATCGGATAAATCGTCTCTCAATTGTTTGAACTCCTGGGACAGTTTTTCCACAGCTGAAATGATGGAAGGGGTGAGATTGTCTTCGAACTCTCGGAGTTGACGAATCAGGCAATCCACTGTTGGTGATATTCCGTCATTCCAGGTCATTGATGCCAATGTGTGGGCATATGATGATGGCGCACTCCGTGTAAGTTTCCGCCACATGGGTCGTGTACATTCGACTTCATCTGGGTCTACGGATGTGTTCCTGGAATCCGGCCTACGATAGATCATCTCTATAATGGCTGATTCCCTCAGGGACTGGATGCCTTTCTCTATCGTGGTCCAGTTGGCTGAGCGATTCGTAATATCGTCTTTGTAGGGAAACCTTTCCTTCACAGCTGCCAGGAGCCGCCTCCAAAGACTGAGGGCTCTCTTCTCTCTTGCAATCGCTTTGTCAATTCCTCCTTCCTTAGCAAGTGATCCCAGCTGCTTGGCTTCCCTACCTTCTAGTTCATGACCGTCGGCCCCATTGTCCCAGCACCGGAGCAACCAGGTGACAGTGTGCTCCCCTGGAAGACGGGTGAAATCTTTTCGCATATTCCGTAGTTCGGTTGAGGTCCGGGGTCGAGAAGTGACCTCTTCTTCTTCTTCCTCTTCCTCTGACCCACGTAGTAGTAACTCTTGTTCAGGTGCTGTTGCATATAGTAATGGCACTGGGTCTTCATCTTTCTTCGCTTCGCGGGTTGCTCTTTGTGCCTTTCGTCTGCTTTTGCTTACAGGGGCAACAGACATTGTCACAAACTGGACATTTGGTTTAGCTGCAGTGTTTGTCACTGTGGTTGGAGTGGCTGCAGTGTCTGCCACTAGGATTGGAGTGGTTGCAATGTCTATTGCTGGGGTTGGTGCAGCTGTTGTGCTTGGGAGTTGAGTAACACCAACAACTGCATTATCTGTTGCTGTCGGGGTTTGAGTAGCTACTGTGCTTGTCACTGGGGTTGGTGTAGCTGCAGTGCTTGGAGTAGCCATATTGTCTGTTGCTGTCGGGGTTTGAGTAGCTACTGTGCTTGTCACTGGGGTTGGTGTGGCTGCTGTACTTGGAGTAGCTGTGTTGACTGTTGTGGTCAGGGTCTGAGTAGCTGCTGTGCTTGTAGTTGGCATAGCTGCGTTGTCTGTTGCTTTGCCATCAGATCCAGAGACATTTTTTTCCCTTTGAAGGTGCTGGATAGTGTTGAGCAGGGCTCTGTAGGCATAGGCCAAGCCCCAGCACGTTGCCAAGATTTGTCCCTCTCTGGTATAACCAGGACGACAGCACACCTCGTTTAAGTGTTTTACTAGTTTTTCCGGATGTTGCACTTGTTCAGTGGTGAAGTTCCAAAGCACTGGAGGGGCCCACTGGCCTAGGTACTTGCCCATACTATCCCACACACCCTGCCACTCATAACTGTCCAGCCTCAGGGAAAATCTCCTGGTGGTCCTCCTATATCGTCGTCTAACCCTAGACCAGATTCGAACCTGATACTGCTGAATTTTTGACATTAAACGAAATAGGATGTTCCTACGACGGGATGGCCGTGGGTAAAACACACTCCGTATGTGTGCCAACATGCTGATCCCCAGCACAATCAGCAGGCAGGTTTCAAGGGTACTCAAAGGCCATCTAAAACCTTCAGAACTCTCAATTGCTGTTGCAAATAGGCTGGTGGGGGAACGGGGGGTGAAAGAGAATGCTTCCTTCATAAGTTTACCCCCCGAGGAGAAAAAAAAAGATATGCAATTGCTAAAATATTTCATTATATACCTCCCAAAGTATAGAGGTGATGGCCACGCTGGAAGCACAAACCAGACCAGTTTCATTATCAATGAGTCTATTGTATTACAAGTCATTACCATGAAGTACAGTGAAACAAGAACCTTAGCCCAGGCCCCCCAGCCGATAAATGCTAAAACAGCAAATAGTGGCTGTAAGTAAGGTACAACATGCTGAAACTCTGAGATCAAGCGCAACACGTCTGAGAGCCAAATAATCACCATTGTGAAGAGTAGTAACAATGAATGCTTATCACAAATATGATTAGACACACTCTGGTCAGATCTGTCGTTATCTCAACCTTTCGAGCCCCACGTTGGGCGCCAAAAAGAACTGTCGTGGTTTGAGCCCAGCCGGTAACTCGGAACCACGCAGCTGCTTGATCACTCCCCCCCCCCTTCTTCCTCCCCCCGCTCCCGGAGGGATGGGGAGGAGAATGAAAAGAATGTAACTCCCACGGGTTGAGTTAAGAACTGTCCAGTAACTAAGGTATAATACAATACCACAACTACTACCACCAATAACAATAATGATATGGGAAATAACAAGGGGAGGGGATACAATTGCTCACCACCTGCCGACCGATACCCAGCCCGACCCGAGCAGCGATCGCGGCCTTCTGGATGACTCCCGCTGGTTTATATACTGGGCATGACGCGCCATGGTATGGAATACTCCTTTGGCCAGTTTGGGTCAGGTGTCCTGTCTCTGCTTCCTCCCGGCTTCCCCTCCTCCCTGGCAAAGCATGAGAGACTAAAAAGTCCTTGGTCAGAGTAAACATTACTTAGCAACAATTAAAAACATCGGTGTTCCCAGGCTGAAAGTAAAAAACACAGCACTGCACCAGCTACTAAGGAGGAGAAAAATGACTGCTATAGCTGAACCCAGGACAGTATCCACCCCTTATTCCATACCATTCATGTCATGCTCAGATCCCACATCTCTCAACACACCATCACCCCTGTCCCATATATACACCCACACCCACACACAAAGAGAAAGATATCATTCCCTAGTCCATGGACCAATCCCTATAAAGTTGCTGAATTCATCCAGTCCATGATGTCAGGCTCCATCTCTTGTAACAGTGTTTCAGGGCAGGAGGGACAGCGTGCAGTGTTGGGTTATTGCCTGCTGATGACACTGCCGAACTTGTCTGGTCACTACTGAGCTCATCTGGTTTCATCAAAAATCATTCTTCGTTGGGGTGATGATCAGAGGGAAGTCAGGGTCAGTTGCTGATGACCTGAAGATATCTAGCTGGTGGGCTATAAAAGTGTTATAGAGCAGGCAACAGCGTACAATTAAGTTCATTGGCTGTTTTCCCCCAAAATTAAATCCCCTTGAGGTACACATTGGACTTCCCCATCTTCCCGCATTACCCACCAAGTATATCCAGGTCCCTGAGCAAAAGCAACCCCATGAGTGGGTTTGCCTTTACCTGAAGCAGGAATAACCAAGACTGTCTTCCCCAACAAATTCTTTATGTGCACCACAGGAACTTTATCCCCCTCTACAGGACGTCAAAGTTCTGATTGGGCTGGGCCAGCCCTGTTAGCAGATCCCCTAGTGTTGACCAACCAGGTGGCTTTTGGTAAATGTGTATCCCAGTGTTTGAAAGTCCCACCACCCATTGCTCCCAGCGTAGTTTTTAACAGCACATTGTAGTGCTCGATTTTCCCAGAGGCTGGTGCATGGCAGGGAGATGTGATATACCCACTCAATTGCATGCTATTTGGACCAAATGTCTATAAGGCTGTTCCAGAAATGAGTCCGAATGTGTGACTCAATTCTCTCTGGGGTGCCGTGTCGCCACAAGACTTGTTTCTCAAGGCCCAGGATAGTGTTCCGGGCAGTGGCGTGGGGTTTCCAGCCATCCAGTGGTTGCTTCCACCATGGTAAGTACATGGCGCTTGTCTTGGCAAGTCGGTGGGAGCGTGAAATAGTCAGTCTGCCAGGCCTCCCCATACTTGTACTTCAGCCATCATCCTCCATACCAGAGAGGCTTTAACCGCTTGGCTTGCTTAATTGCAGCACATGTTTCACATTCATGAATAACCTGGGCAATAGTGTCCATTGCTAAGTCCACCCCTCAATCACAAGCCCATCTATATGTTGCATCTCTGCCTTGATGGCCTGAGGTGTCATGGGCCCACCTGGCTGAAAATAATTCACCCTTATGTTGCCAATCTAAGTCCATCTGAGCCACTCCAATTTTAGCAGCTTGATCCACCTGCTGGTTGTTCTGGTGTTCCTCAGTGGCCTGACTCTTGGGTACATGAGCATCTACGTGGCGTACCTTCACCACCAGGTTCTGCACCCTGGCACTGATATCTTGCCACAGTGCAGCAGCCCAGATGGATTTACCTCTGCATTGCCAGTTGCTCTGCTTCCATGGCTGCAACCACCCCCACAGGGCATTTGGCACCATCCATGAGTCAGTAGAGAGATAAAGTACTGGCCATTTTTCTTGTTCAGCAATGTCTAAGGCCACCTGGATGGCTTTCACCTCTGCAAACTGACTCCATTCACCCTCTCCTTCAGCAGTTTCTGCAACTTGTCACAGGGGACTCCACACAGCTGCCCTCCATCTCCAATGCTTTCCCACAATACAGCAGGACCCATCAGTAACAAGGCATATTGCTTTTCACTCTCTGACAGTTCATTACATGGTGGGGCCTCTTCAGCACGCATCACCTCCTCCTCTGGTGGCATCCCAAAATCTTTACCCTGTGGCCCGTCCATGATGACTTCTAGAATTCCTGGATGACTGGGATTTCCTATTCGAGCTCGTTGTGTAATTAGTGTGGCCCACTTAATCTATGTAGCATCATTTGCATGATGTGTAGAGGAGACCCTGCCTTTGAACATCCAGCCCAGCACAGGCAACTGGGATGACAGGAGGAGCTGCGCTTCAGTTCCGATCACTTCTGAGGCAGCTCGAACCCCTTCATAGGCTGCCAGTATCTCTTTTTCAGTGGGAGTATAGCTGGCCTCGGATCCTTTATATCCCCGACTCCAAAAGCCAAGGGGTCGACCTCGAGTCTCCCCTGGAGCTTTCTGCCAGAGGCTCCAGGTAGGACCATTCTCCCCAGCTGCGGTATAGAGCACATTTTTCACATCTGGCCCGGCCCGTACTGGTCCAAGGGCTACTGCATGAACTATTTCTCGTTTAATTTGTTCAAAGGCTTGTTGTTGCTCAGGGCCCCATTTGAAATCATTCTTCTTCCGGGTCACGTGGTAGAGAGGGCTTACAATCAGACTGTAATTTGGGATGTGCATTCTCCAGAACCCCACAACACCTAAGAAGGCTTGTGCTTCTTTCTTAGTTGTTGGTGGAGACATCGCTGTTATCTTGTTGATCACATCTGTGGGGATCTGGTGACGTCCATTTTGCCATCTTATTCCCAAAAAATGAATCTCCTGTGCAGGTCCCTTGACCTTATTCCGTTTTATGGCAAAACCGGCCTTCAGCAGGATTTGGATTATTTTCCTCCCTTTCTCAAAAATTTCTTCCGCTGTATCACCCCACACGATGATGTCATCAATGTATTCCAAGTGTTCTGGAGCTTGCCCCTGTTCCAGTGCAGTCTGGATCAATCCATGGCAGATGGTAGGGCTGTGTTTCCACCCCTGGGGCAGTCGGTTCCAAGCGTACTGGACACCCCTCCAAGTGAAAGCAAACTGTGGCCTGCATTCTGCTGCCAAAGGGATTGAGAAAAATGCATTGGCAATATCACTTCTGGCATCCCACTTGGCTGCCTTTGACTCCAGTTCATATTGAAGTTCTTGCATGTCCAGTATGGCAGCAGTCAATAGGGGTGTGACTTCGTTCAGGCCACGATAGTCTTCTGTTAGTCTCCACTCTCCATTAGACTTTTGCACTGGCCATATGGGGCTATTAACGGGTGAGCGGGTCCTGCTGCTCACTCCTTGGCTCTCCAGTCTATGGATCAGCTTCTGGATGGGAATCAGGGAGTCTCGGTTGGTGCGATATTGCCATCGGTGCACTGTTGTGCTCGCAATTGGCACTTGTTGTTCTTCGACCTTCAGAAACCCCACAACAGAAGGATCCTCTGAGAGACCGGGCAAGGTGGACAGCTGCTTAATTTCCTCTGTCTCCAAGGCAGGGATACCAGAAGCCCATCGGTACCCTTTTGGTTCTTTGAAGTACCCTCTCCTGAGATAGTCTATGCCAAGGATGCATGGAGCCCCTGGACCAGTCACAATGGGGTGCTTATGCCACTTCCTCCCAGTCAGGCTGATTTCAGCCTCCAGTACAGTCAACTCTTGGGATCCTCCTGTCACTCCAGAAATATAAATGGGTTTCACCCCTTGATACCTTGATGGCATCAGAGTACACTGTGCACCGGTATCTACTAGAGCCTTATACTTCTGTGGGACTGATGTGCCAGGCCACCTGATCCACACAGTCCAGTAAACCCGGTTGTCCCTCTCCTCCACCTGGCTGGAGGCAGGGCCCCTCTAATAGTGATCATGAGATTGTCCACTTAGGTCTTGTAGAAAGGGATTAGTATTCCTTATCACAGGAGCTGGAGTAAAATCAGCTCTTTCGCTCCATCTGGGAAACTGCTCACCAGAGACTGGAGCAGCAGCTTTCCTGGGAGGATCATCCTTGACCATTGTTTTCCTCTTCAGTTCACGCACCCGTTCCTCCAGAACTGAGGTAGGTTTTCCATCCCACTTTCTCATGTCTTCTCCATGATCCCGCAGGTTAAACCATAGGGTGGCCCATGGCTTGTACCTCCTATATCTTCTCTCTCAAGTAGTAGTGTGCCTTCTGTTAATAGTTGAGACATGGGTTGGTACGCGTGGGGACCTGGATAGATCGGATAAATCGTCTCTCAATTGTTTGAACTCCTGGGACAGTTTTTCCACAGCTGAAATGATGGAAGGGGTGAGATTGTCTTCGAACTCTCGGAGTTGACAAGTCACTTCATCCACTGTTGGTGGTGCTATGCCATTCCAGGTCATTGATGCCAGTGACTGGGCATATGACGATGGTGCACTCCGTGCAAGTCTCTGCCACATGGGTTGTGTACATTCAACTTCATCTGGATCTGTGGATGCATTCCCGGCATCCAGCCTATGATAGATAATCTCTAGAATGGCTGATTCCCTCAGGGACTGGATGCCTCTCTCTATCATGGTCCATTTGGCTGAGAGACTCATAACATGATCCTTGTAGGGAAACCTTTCCTTCACAGCTGCCAAGAGCCACCTCCAAAGGCTGAGGGCTCACTTCTCTCTTGCAATCGCTTTGTCAATTCCTCTGATAGTGTTGAGCACGGCTCTGTAGGCATAGGCTAAGCCCCATCATGTTGCCATGATTTGTCCCTCTCTGGTATTACCAGAACGACAGCACACCTCCTTTAAGTGTTTTACTAGTTTTTCCGGATGTTGCACTTGTTCAGGGGTGAAGTTCCAAAGCACTGGAGGGGCCCACTGGCCTAGATACTTGCCCATACTATCCCACACACCCTGCCACTCATGACTGTCCAGCCTCAGGGAAAATCTCTTGGTGGTCCTCCTATAACATCGTCTAACCCCAGACCTGACTCGAACGTGACACTGCTTAACTTTCGAGATCAGACGAAATAGGGTGTTACCACGGTGCAATGGCCGTGGGTAAAACACACTCCGTATGTGTGCCAACATGCTGATCCCCAGCACAATCAGCAGGCAGGTCTCAAGGGTATTCAAAGGCCAGCCAAAACCTTTAGAACTCTCAAATGCTGCTGTAAAAAGCCTGGTGGGGGAGCGGGGGATGTAAGGGAATGCCTCCTTCATAAGTTGACCCCCTGAGGAGAAAAAAAAAGATATGCAATTGCGAAAAAATTTCATTATATACCTCCCAAAGTATAGAGGTGATGACCATGCTGGGAACACAAGCCAGACCAGTTTCACGATCAGTGAGTCTATTGGATTACAAGCCATTAACATGAAGTACAGTGAAACAAGAACCTTAGCCCAGGCCCCAAAGCCGATAAACGCTAAAACAGCAAATACTGGCTGTAAGTAAGGTACGACATGCTGAAACTCTGCCATCAAGTGCAACAACTCTGAGAACAAATAAATCAACATTGTGACGAGTGACTATTAATCCGAAACAATGAATGCTTATCACAAATATGATTAGATACACTCTGGTCAGATCTGTCGTTATCTCAACACTTCAAGCCCCACGTTGGGCGCCAAAAATTAACTGTCATGGTTTAAGCCCAGCCGGTAACTCGGAACCACGCAGCCGCTTGCTCACTCTCCCCTCTTCTTCCTCCCCCCGCTCCCAGAGGGATGGGGAGGAGAATCAAAAGAATGTAACTCCCACGGGTTGAGTTAAGAGCAGTCCACTAACTAAGGTATAATACAAAACCACTACTACTACCTCCAATAATAATAATGATACAGGAAATAACAAGAGGAGAGAATACAATTGCTCGCCACCTGCCAACTGATACCCAGCCTGACCCGAGCAGTGATCTGGGCCTTCTGGGTAACTCCCCCTAGTTTATATACTGGGCATGACATCCTGTGGTATGGAATACCCCTTTGGCTAGTTTGGGTCAGGTGTCCTGTCTCTGCTTCCTCCAGGCTTCCCCTGCCCCTCCTCAGTGGCAGAGCATGAGACTGAAAAAGTCCTTGGTTGGAGTAAACATTACTTAACAACAACTAAAAACATCAGTGTGTTATCAGCGTTGTTCCCAGGCTGAAAGTAAAAAACACAGCACTGCACCAGCTACTAAGAAGGAGAAAAAATGACTGCTGTAGCTGAACCCAGGACAGGGAGGCCCTCAACAGAGGCAGAAAATTGCACCACAAGTCCCACCAATCCCTTCTGAGCAGGCATTCAGGTCCTAACACTCACAGGATATTTTTTTCTCCCTATGACAGAGGTTTCTGACACTCTTTTGACAAGCCAGATAAGTGAACAATACAACAGTGATCCTAAGGAAAAGAGCTGGCCTTGGTGAATGGAGACTTCTCTTCTTGGAATGGGATAATGTACTAAGGTTTAAATATAAAGGGGCATGGCTGAAAGGGAAAGCATCACTCAGAAAACAAGTTCATTAGTTACATTAAAGTAAGTAAAACAGCTCAATGATGGCCCATCCCAGATACAAACTGCTGAAGTTGACTGAGAAGCAAACTCAAAAGGTACTTTCTCCCTCTGCCAGTTCTGCAGGATCAAAGGCAGCTCCTGTGCACAACTCTACCCTTGGACAAGGATGGCCAAACTGCCTGGTTTAACCCTATAGTACAAAGTCACTCCCTTCCTCTGTTTACTGCTCAGCCTTTCTAAAGGCAAAGGGAGCATTTCCTCAAATCCGAACTGCACGTCCATCTGCACTTCTCCAGCTAAGATTTATTTCTAACCAGTTACAGGTAGATTGCAGCAATTACCAACTTTATTTCAGTACAAGGATTCCCTATTTTGATTTAACACAGTGCAAGTTGTATTATATTGCTATGACAACAGCCAGAGTTAAACTAGTTTAAAACCACAGCTTTAGTTAAACCAACAGAGATTCATGTGCAGGCACCAAACCCTGCCTCATCATCAAAGGTATCTCCCAGC